>NC_057806.1:84364082-84371672 GCF_018294505.1 Triticum aestivum | reverse complement strand
TGGAGGGGTGCCCGTGGAGGGGTGGTTGAACAGGACCCGTGGTGTGGAGGGCTGGATGAACAGTAGACGGTGGAGGGGTGCCCGTGGAGGGGTGGTTGAACAGTAGCCGGTGGAGTAGCGCGCGGTGGAGGCTGGATGAACAGGAGCCCGTGGAGGCTGGAGGAGTTCGACGGTAGCCCGTGGAGGCTGGAGGAGGTCGACGGTGGAGATGAACAGTATCCCGTGGAGTCCCGTTTTGCGGTACGCCACACCCCTCCCGACGAACAGGACCCCCATTTCGACCGTAGGAGGTCCGTTTCATCCGTTTTGCGGTATGGCACACCCCTCCCGATCAACAGGACCCCCGTTTCGACTGTAGGAGGTCTGTTTCGTCCGTTTTGTGGTACGCCACACCCCTCCTGATCAATAGGACCCCCGTTTTGACCGTAGGAGGTCTGTTTCCTCCGTTTTGTGGTACGCCAGACCCCTCCCGATCAACGGGACTCTGTTCAGGCCTCGTTTCCGTCGCCTATTCCGTCCAAGCCCTCCCGATGAACACGTCCACGCATTCCGTTCTGACCCAGCCGGTTGGCTCCCACACATTCCGTTGCCTCCCGATGAACACGAGGCATTCCGTTGCCTCCCCATGAACATGTCGCATTCCATTGCCTCCCCGTGAACATGACGACGATGTTATTTCTCCGTTCTGACCCAGCCATGTACACAAGCCCTAGCCATACGTATGCGTGAGTAGGCGTTCGAGACCCCGCCTGTATGTACACATACGTGGCCGTATTTTCTTTCTTGCACCCTGGCCGATGTACGTAGGTGTACATGCTATGTGCGCGCCTTACTACGACACATACGCGCCTCTACTACGACACATGCGCGCCTCTACATCCACCAGTATATATGTACGTACATGTTCGCGACAAGAATGACAACGCGACGTACGCTTCAACCAGGTGGGTCCCGACTGTCAGACACTTCCTTGCCTGCAAAGATGTAGCTGGTGGGTCCCAGCAGTCAGGGGGGCGAATCGTTTTTTTTTTTGCCCGGACGCACTTCCTTGCGTGCGAAGATGTAGCTGGTGGGTCCCACCAGTCAGGGGCAAACATTTTTTTTTCACGAAATACGGTGGTCCGTCCAGTGGGTCCCCGCTGTTAGGTGGAGGAATAATTATTTTGCATGTTATAAGGAGGCACTTCCTTGTTGCGGCCGTGGACCCAGCTGTCAGCCTCTCCACGTACAGTCCACGTCCGATGGAAGCCGTTCCTTGACCACGTTGACCACGCCGCGCCAAGAGCACCAGGGCGGTGGACGACGACGAGGCCTAGGAAGGGGACAACGCGAAGCCGGGGAAGACGCGGCAGTGGATGCCCACGCGTAGAGGAGTACGAGGGTTCACTGGTTCACTGTGGTGTGAGGCTGCCATCGCCGCAGAATAACAGGGGGTGTGGGTGAGTAGAGGGATGGCTGGCTAGCGGTGGGAGTAGTAGGGGGCAGTGAGGCCTCCGCCGCATCGCAGCCGGCCACGGGAGGCAGGAGCATGAGGCACGACCGGCGCTGGTTTGGGCGGCCGGAGCAAGAAGACCAGAGGTTGAAGAAGCACTACGGCCGTTGGATGGACATCGTATGGTCACTGGAGCTAGAATCGTGCATATTGACTAAGTTGACAAAGCCCTCCGTGCCCGTCAACTTAGTAGGCCCACAAGTCAGCCTGCCACTATACTGGATCCCAGCTAACAGGGGGAGTATTCATTTTTTGTGCGTAATAAGGAGGCACTTCCTTGCATGCGAAGATATAATTGGTGGGTCCGAGCTGTCAGCGGCGGTAACGTTTTTTTCACGAAATACAGAGGACCTTTCGGTGGTCCCTGATGTCAGGTGGAGGAATCATCATTTTGCGCGTAATAAGGAGGCATTTCCTTGCGTGCGGTCGTGGACCCAGCTGTTGGCCTCTCCACGTACAGTCCACTTCAGATGCATGTCGGTCATTGACCACGTTGACCAGGCCGCACCGAGTGCACCAGGGCGGTGGACGATGGCGAGGCCT
Organism: Triticum aestivum; assembly: GCF_018294505.1. Lineage (NCBI taxonomy): Eukaryota > Viridiplantae > Streptophyta > Magnoliopsida > Poales > Poaceae > Triticum > Triticum aestivum. Next base: position 84,369,637 of record NC_057806.1, on the reverse strand, counting down.
AGGAAGGGAACGACACGGAGGCAGGGAAGACTCGGCAGTTGTTTCCCACGTAGAGGGGAGTATGACTGTACGAGGGTTTACTGGTTCCTCTGCCATCGCCAAAGAATAACAGCAGGTGTGGGTGAGTAGAGGGATGGCTAGGCCAGCGATGGGAGTACGGTGGGGTGGTGAAACAAAATCAACATAACCTTCACGATATTTATGTTCATGGTGGATTATATCCTACTCATGCTTGCATTCGGTGTTGATTAATTTTAATGCATGTTCATGACTGTTGTCGCTCTCTAGCTGGTCGCTTCCCAGTCTTTTGCTAGCCTTCACCTGTACTAAGCGGGAATACTGCTTGTGCATCCAATCCCTTAGACCCCAAAGTTATTCCACATGAGTCCACTATACCTACCTATATAAGGTATCTACATGCCGTTCCAAGTAAATTTGTATGTGCCAAACTCTAAACCTTCAAATAAATATCCTGTTTTGTATGCTCGAATAGCTCATGTATCAACTAGGGTTGTTCGTATCTTCCATGTTAGGCGGGTTATTCTCAAGAGGAGTGGACTCCGCTCCTCACTCATGAGATAAATGGCTGGTCACCGGGATGCCCAGTCCCATGCTTTATGCAAACTAAATCAAAATAATTGTAAACAAAACTCCTCTCGGGACTCTTGTTAGTTGGAGGCATTCATTGTTTCGAGCAAGCCATGGATTGATGCTTGTTGGTGGAAGGGGGAGTATAAACTTTACCATTCTGTTTGGGAACCGCCTATAATGTGTGTAGCATGGAAGATATTGCCATCTCTTGGTTGTTATGTTGACAATGAAAGTATACTGCTCAAAATATTATTCACCTTTGTTTCAAAACCGAGCTCTGGCACCTCTACAAATCCCTGCTTCCCTCTGCGAAGGGCCTATCTATTTAATTTTATGCTGAGTCATCATCCTCTTATTAAAAAGCACCAGTTGGAGAGCGCCGCTGTCATTTGCATTCCTTACTGTTAGTTTACATTGAGTATGACTTGACTGGATCTCTTTTACCATGAATCACAATGTCTAGTCAGTCCTCGGTCTTTAAAGGTGCTCTGCATTTATGTTTTGCAGTCTCAGAAAGGGCTAGCGAGATACCATCTTGTTATATCATATTATGATTTTTTTTGAAAAAGTGTTGTCATCCGACATTTATTATTATTGCTCGCTAGTTGATTATGCTATTGATATGAGTAAACTTGAGACCTATGCATTATTGTGAATGTGGTTAGTTATAATCTTTGCTGAAAACTTGAATGCTGGCTTAACATATTTACAACAACAAGAGCAAACCGAGTTTGTAAAAGTTTTTTCTTTATCACTTTCAGTTTGTCAACTGAATTGCTTGAGGACAAGCAAAGGTTTAAGCTTGGGGAGTTGATACGTCTCCAATGTATATACTTTTCCAAACACTTTTGCCCTTGTTTTGGACTCTAACTTGGATGATTTGAATGGAACTAACCCGGACTGACGCTGTTTTCAACAGAATTAGCATGGTGTTATTTATGTGCAGGGGCAAACATTCTCAGAATGACCTAAAATTTCACGGAGCCACTTTTTAGAAAATAAGAAAAATACCTGCAAAAGATGAAGGCCAGGGGTCCCACCATCTCTCCACGAGGGTGGGGGGCGCGCCTGCCCCCTAGGGCGTGCCCCCTACCTCGTGGGCCCCTTGTTGCCTCTTCGACTCCGACTCCAACTCCATATATTGAGTTTCGGGGAGAAAAAAATCAGAGAGAAGAAATCACCGTGTTTTACGATACGGAGCCGCCGCCAAGCCCTAAAACCTCTCGGGAGGGCTGATCTGGAGTCCGTTCGGGCCTCCGGAGAGGGGAATCCGTCACCATCGTCATCACGAACCATCCTCCATCACCCATTTCATGATGCTCACCGCCGTGCGTGAGTAATTCCATCATAGGCTTGCTGGACGGTGATTGGTTGGATGGGATCTATCATGTAATCGAGTTAGTTTTGTTAGGGTCTGATCCCTAGTGTCCACTATGTTCTAAGATTGATGTTGCTATGACTTTGTTATGCTTAATGCTTGTCACTAGGGCCCGAGTGCCATGATTTCAGATCTGAACCTATTATGTTTTCATCAATATATGAGTGTTCTTGATCCTATCTTGCAAGTCTATAGTCACCTATTATGTGTTATGATTTGTTAACCCCGAAGTGACAATAATCGGGATACTTACCGGTGATGACCGTAGTTTGAGGAGTTCATGTATTCACTATGTGTTAATGCTTTGTTCTGGTTCTCTATTAAAAGGAGTCCTTAATATCCCTTAGTTTTCGTAAGGACCCCGCTGCCACGGGAGGGTAGGACAAAAGATGTCATGCAAGTTCTTTTCCATAAGCACGTATGACTATATTCAGAATACATGCCTACATTATATCAATGAACTGGAGCTAGTTCTGTGTCACCCTAGGTTATGACTGTTACATGATGAACTGCATCCGGCATAATTCTCCATCACCGATCCATTGCCTGCGAGCTTTCCATATATTGTTCTCCGCTTATTTACTTTTCCATTGCTATTCTATCATCACTACAAAATACCAAAAACATTACTTCTACTACTGTTACCTTCTGTTACCGCTATCACTACTATCATATTACTTTGCTACTAAACACTTTGCTGCAGATATTAAGTTTCCTGGTGTGGTTGAATTGACAACTCAGCTGCTAATACTTGAGAATATTCTTTGGCTCCCCTTGTGTCGAATCAATAAATTTGGGTTGAATACTCTACCCTCGAAAACTGTTGCGATCCCCTATACTTGTGGGTTATCAAATGCCGGCCGTTGGATGTAAATCCAACGCCTTCTTAGGCTTCGACCTACTGGCCCACATGTCAGCCAGTCCATTTGTTTTTTAGTCCATTTGGTGGGCTGGGTGAAACAATGATGTAGCATCTATGCAGCCCGTTTAAATCCCATTTGCATTTTTCTTGAAGTCCGCGGACTTGCTGGGCTGGGTGAAAATATCATGTTGGGCTAGATAGAGAAATGTTATAAAAACATAAACACATGATTGCACGTCAGTAAAATCTTTGCAAGCTTATGTACTCAATCACTAGGAGTTAACTTGCCAAGTTATATATAAACAATTATTATTATTATTTTGTAAGAACTTTCAACTTACAAAATAAAATATCATTTTAATTTGATGAGTTAATAGTACGTGGGGTATTATTATTTTTTAGGCTAGACGTGGGATAGTTGAGTTGGTTCTAGGGGAAAGTACTAGGAGAAAACTCAGTTTACATTGAAAAAGAAAGTGGGAGAAAATTCAGAGACCTGCTGGGTCCACCTGCACTAGTGCAGAACCGGGCAATAGCACCGGTTCGTAAGGGGCTTTAGTGCCGGTTTGGTAACTGGCACTAAATTGTAGGCACTAAAGCCCCCCCCCCTTTAGTACCGGTTCAGCACGAACCGGTGCTAAAGGGCAAACACGTGGCACGAGCCAGCTCCGTGGGCGCGTAGGACATTAGTACTGGTTGGTAACACCAACCGGTACTAAATGTTTTGGTGTGTTTTGGTTTTATTTTTTATTTTTACTTGAATTTTGCGTTTTCAATTTAATTTAGTGATTGTTAAATCATTAGGTGATTAGTTTGACTGGATGTGTGTGGATCCTAGCTAAGTCATCAAGTATATGTCATATCCATATTATATATACTTGATCACCTACTTAAGTGATCGAGGTAATATGGATATGGCATATACTTGATCACTTAGCTAGAATCCATCCAGTTGAAACTAATATGAAATTTCTTTCATAAATGATATAATAACTCATCATCATCATTATCATCATATTAATTAATATAAAAACTCTTGCATCATATCATCACCAACGGTTTTCATAGCAAAGATATCATCAAGTTCAACATGGTAATGATATTAGAAGCGTTCATAACAGCACAAAAGCAAATCACTCTTTGAGATTAAGTTCAGGACGAAGAACATGGACATGAGAGGACAAGTACTAAGAGCATGAACTAGCTAATTAATCACTCCTGCCGCTCTCTCTCAGGTAAAATAGCATAGAACATGTATAGCTTTGCTGATTCATCATATTGGAGCATGCAGATGAACCTGTCTCCTAATCGTGGGTTACGCTTCTGATTGCTGCCCCCTAGTACTTCTCTGTGATCATTCACAATTTTGCTCCAGTCTTTTACTATTAAGCATTCCTCGCTATTAGAAATCCTGAATGCACTAAAGTGCATTGTAGGATATCTTGGCCGTAAGCTAACAATATTTATGGTACCTTTAGTCTCGATCCAATCAGGCACAACATTCATCGGGAGTCCCTGTTGAAGAACATCCTATAGTAACATACTTAGCAATGAAGTTTAGCTTAAAAATAATGTATGCAAAAGATGCACTGAGGAGAAATAGTAGAAATCTTACCATCTTTCCTAAATATATGTGACCGTAGTTCAGTACGAACACTATTGGTCGCACGTTTTGAGTACTAACATTTCTAAGTGCAGGAAAGAAATTTGTCTTGACATCATCAAGATCCTCAAGCCATGAAACATAATGACTTGTCTCTTCGCAGTTTAGTTCAGCCCCGGGACAGTGGACGGTCTTGTCTACCAAGCACCGGACATGTTTGCTTGATTGGAAGTAAGCTGTCAATATAAATTGAGATCTATTAATTATTCAACTGGTTCAAATAATCTCATATCGAAGACATAAATATGGTTGAGAAACTCACATAATGGTAGAACTGGAGGCGTCTGCACATCGACCCAGATGTCTCTATTACCTTCAATATCATCTTCCGAACGAATATCAAAGGTGATAACCATATCAGGCTCAAATGCATAAGCCTTGCATAGTGCTTGCCAAGCTTTGCATTCAAAATAGGTGTATGTGTCTGCATTGTATAATTTGACATTGAAGGTATAACCATGCTCGGTCTTCAAGCAAACTCTTTTTACCTCCATAGTTTTGTTAGAACTGAAACCTATCTTATCCAAGACAAAAATTCTTGCATGGCAGGGGATACGCTAGTAGAATAGTGAAAAATTAAAATTAAAAGGTGAAGCAAATGAAGCATAAGTCATGCTTAATTACGAAAAAAGACTTGTCGTTGTGACTTACTGTATCCACTTCGAAGTTCTCATCCAGCTTGATGCTGAAGCATCTATCATCAAATAGAAAATTTCTGCCGCACAGGCCGCGCTGGTCTTCGCAGTATTCGCACATAATGAAATCGTGTTCGTCGTCAGACGACATTCCTATGTTCATAGGTGAAACATTAAACACTTATTAGTTCTATTAATTCAACTAATTCTGTTAATTCAACTAGTTCAACTAAGCACTTACGAAGAATATACCTAATTAATTGAACTAATTCAACTAACTAGTTCAACTAATTAATTCAACTAAACTAGTTCTGTTAATTAGATAATGAAATCTCTTATAACTAATTAAATATATACCTAACATATAATTTATATCTAATATCTAACATATATGTTCATATATAGGTGAAACATTAAACACTTACT
>NC_057806.1:84361970-84363154 GCF_018294505.1 Triticum aestivum | reverse complement strand
GGTGATGGCGACGACGGGTGGCGTGGGCGACGGCGGTGACGGTGACGACGGGCGGCGGGGGCGGCGCGCGATGGGATGATGGGCGCGGCGAAGAAGTTTGGATCGAGAAGAACTACTGGTGGGCGAAACTGATTTTGTTCGTAGGTGCCATATATATAGGAGGGTCTTTAGTGCCGGTTGGAGCCACCAACCGGTACTAAAGGCCAATTTTCGCCAGGCCAAGGGGCGGGAAACGGCCCCTTTAGTACCGGTTCGTGCCACGAACCGGTACTAAAGACCCCCCTTTAGTACCGATTGGAGCCACCAACCGGTACTAAAGGTTGTGCGCTGCCACCGGCGGTGCATAATGTTTAGTCCCACCTCGCTGAGCGAAGGGCAGCCGCACTGGTTTATAAACCCAGCCGCGGCTGCTCCTTCGAGCTTCTGTATATAGCAGGCTTCTGGGCCTAATTAACTAGGGCGCGCTGCCCTGTGAGCCTGCTGGCCCTTCTGGGCCTACATTTGCACACCCTAGGTCTGGCAGGCCCACTGGGCAGCGCGCCAACAAATTTTTTATATAGTTTTTTCTTTTCTGCATTATTTATTTTCTTCTATTTATTTTTGAGTAGTTTTTTATATAGTTTTTTTTCTTTTCTGCATTATTTATTTTCTTCTATTTATTTTTGAGTAGTTTTTTCTATAGTTTTCTTCTTTTCTGCATTATTTCTTTTCTTCTATTTATTGTCTTTTGGAAATTGAATGCTGCATACTGAGCACAAAAGAAGTCCGGAGTTCAAATAAGTTTAAAAAACATTGAAGTGGCCGTGTAACAGATGAGTTCTCGTCCGAAACCCTGATACTCCGAAAGAGTTTGTCCAGTTTGTACACGAAGTGCGTCCAGTTTTTGCCGTGATCCTCTCTACTCTTTCGCGCATGCTATGCGGGTGATATGATGATACCATGCCAAGTTTCAACATTTTCAGGATTCATTTTGTAGTGATTTTCAATTTCACGGTCATTTAGCTCTCTAAACAATTAGGTAAATGACCGAAAAACAACAAATGATGTCAGAACATGTTGGAAATTGATGACGTCGCTTTGAATGCTGCATACTGAACACAAAAGAAGTCCGGAGTTCAAATAAGTTTAAAAAACATTGAAGTGGTCGTGTAACAGATGAGTTCTCGTCCGAAACCCTGATACTC